>NC_091180.1:1547673-1586194 GCF_040958095.1 Procambarus clarkii | reverse complement strand
GCCTTCAAATCTCAGAATTTCGCAAATTTTGCATCTCTAAGCAAGTTTTCTTACATTTTGTTTTGTACTAAAAATCATCGAATTTAGCAATATTTTGACCTTTATCATCCCCTTTCCTTATGTGATTTAAACAAAATATCATCGAATTAGGCCATTTTTCCACGTTTTGTGAATTTTCAGTTTATTGTTATTATTTCATTAAATATACGATAAAAATTATGCAAACACATAATTGATCAGAAAATAACCTTAAATACTTCATTTTCAAGCATCTATTTGTTTCTCGTTAAAATACTGAGTAAGATATTGAAAAGAGGAGAAGTTCTGTTTTTATTGCATATATCGACGTTTCAGCCGGATTAGAACGGTTTACGTGTACATCTTCCATCGGTAAATAAATGGAAAATCAGGAACATTTAGTTAATTTTAATGAAAACACATTGATTTTTATCATTTGTATTGGAAGCAACATCTTTATACGTTTTTCTAGGGTCTAAAAAATACGAAACGTCGTTCTATGATTCGAAGTTAAAATCCTCAAATTTGGTATAATAATGACTTTTTTCACGTTTTTCATGTAGTTTGATATTACGAAATATATTCATTTTTACCAATATTTCGATACCATTTCATGTAGTATCACGATATGTGCTTTGGCCTCCAAATCTCAGATTTCGTATAATATTGCATTTTAAGCAAGTTTTCTTGCATTATGTTTCGTACTAAAAATCATCGAATTCAGCAATATTTTGACGTTTATCATCCCCTTTTCCTTTATGTGATATAAACAAAATATCATCGAATTAGGCAATATTTTGCTGTTTTTCCACGTTTTTGTGAATTTTCAGTTTATTGCTATTAATTCATTAAATATACGAAAAAATGATGCAAACACATAATTGATTAGACATTAATCTTAAACACCTCATTTTCAATCAATTATTTGTTTCTCGTTAAAATACTGAGTAAGATATTGGAAAGGGGGAAGTTCTGTTTTATTGCAGATATCGACGTTTCAGCGGATTAGAGCGGTTTTACGTGTACATCTTCCATCGGTTATGTAAACAGAAAATCAGGAACATTTTAGTTAATTCTAATGAAAACACATTGATTTTTATCATTTGTATTGAAACAACATTGTCATATGTCTTTTCTTGGATCTAAATAATACGAAACCTCGCTCTATGATTTGAAGTTAAAATCCTCAAATATGGTAATATAGTGACTTTTTCACGTTATTCATTAGTGTGATTTACGTATATATATTCGTTTTACCAATATTTCGATACTACTTCATGTTTTCCACGATATGTTATTTAGCCTTCAAATCTCAGAATTTCGCAAATTTTGCATCTCTAGCAAGTTTTCTTACATTTTGTTTTGTACTAAAAATCATCGAATTTAGCAATATTTTGACCTTTATCATCCCCTTTTCCTTATGTGATTTAAACAAAATATCATCGAATTAGGCCGTTTTTCCACGTTTTTGTGAATTTTCAGTTTATTGTTATTATTCATTAAATATACGATAAAAATTATGCAAACACATAATTGATCAGAAAATAACCATAAATATTTCATTTTCAACCATCTATTTGTTTCTCGTTAAAATGCTGATAAGATATTGAAAAGAGGAGAAGTTCTGTTTTTATTGCATATATCGACGTTTCAGCCGGATTAGAACGGTTTTACGTGTACATCTTCCATGGTAATATAAATGGAAAATCAGGAACATTTTAGTTAATTTTAATGAAAACACATTGATTTTTATCATTTGTATTGGAAGCAACATCTTTATACGTTTTTTCTAGGGCCTAAAAAATACGAAACGTCGTTCCATGATTCGAAGTTAAAATCCTCAAATTTGGTATAATAATGACTTTTTTCACGTTTTCATGTAGTTTGATATTACGAAATATATTCATTTTTACCAATATTTCGATACCATTTCATGTTGTATCACGATATGTGCTTTGGCCTCCAAATCTCAGATTTTCGTATAATATTGCATTTTAAGCAAGTTTTCTTGCATTATGTTTCGTACTAAAAATCATCGAATTCAGCAATATTTTGACGTTTATCATCCCCTTTTCCTTTATGTGATATAAACAAAATATCATCGAATTAGGCAATATTTTGCTGTTTTTCCACGTTTTTGTGAATTTTCAGTTTATGCTATTAATTCATTAAATATACGATAAAAATGATGCAAACACATAATTGAAAAGACATTAATCTTAAACACCTCATTTCAATCAATTATTTGTTTCTCGTTAAAATACTGAGTAAGATATTGGAAAGGGGGGAAGTTCTGTTTTTATTGCAGATATCGACGTTTCAGCCGGATTAGAGCGGTTTTACGTGTACATCTTCCATCGGTTATGTAAACTGAAAATCAGGAACATTTTAGTTAATTCTAATGAAAACACATTGATTTTTATCATTTGTATTTGAAACAACATTGTCATATGTCTTTTCTTGGATCTAAATAATACGAAACCTCGCTCTATGATTTGAAGTTAAAATCCTCAAATATGGTAATATAGTGACTTTTTCACGTTATTCATGTAGTGTGATTTTACGTATATATTCGTTTTACCAATATTTCGATACTACTTCATGTTTTCCCACGATATGTTATTTAGCCTTCAAATCTCAGAATTTCGCAAATTTTGCATTCTAAGCAAGTTTTCTTACATTTTGTTTTGTACTAAAAATCATCGAATTTAGCAATATTTTGACCTTTATCATCCCCTTTTCCTTATGTGATTTAAACAAAATATCATCGAATTAGGCCATTTTTCCACGTTTTGTGAATTTTCAGTTTATTGTTATTATTTCATTAAATATACGATAAAAATTATGCAAACACATAATTGATCAGAAAATAACCTTAAATATTTCATTTTCATCTATTTGTTTCTCGTTAAAATACTGAGTAAGATATTGAAAAGAGGAGAAGTTCTGTTTTTATTGCATATATCGACGTTTCAGCCGGATTAGAACGGTTTTACGTGTACATCTTCCATCGGTAATATAAATGGAAAATCAGGAACATTTTAGTTAATTTTAATGAAAACACATTGATTTTTATCATTTGTATTGGAAGCAACATCTTTATACGTTTTTTCTAGGGCCTAAAAAATACGAAACGTCGTTCTATGATTCGAAGTTAAAATCCTCAAATTTGGTATAATAATGACTTTTTTCACGTTTTTCATGTAGTTGATATACGAATATATTCTTTTACCAATATTTCGATACCATTTCATGTAGTATCACGATATGTGCTTTGGCCTCCAAATCTCAGATTTTCGATAATATTGCATTTTAAGCAAGTTTTCTTGCATTATGTTTCGTACTAAAAATCATCGAATTCAGCAATATTTTGACGTTTATCATCCCCTTTTCCTTTATGTGATATAAACAAAATATCATCGAATTAGGCAATATTTTGCTGTTTTTCCACGTTTTTGTGAATTTTCAGTTTATTGCTATTAATTCATTAAATATACGATAAAAATGATGCAAACACATAATTGATTAGACATTAATCTTAAACACCTCATTTTCAATCAATTATTTGTTTCTCGTTAAAATACTGAGTAAGATATTGGAAAGGGGGGAAGTTCTGTTTTTATTGCAGATATCGACGTTTCAGCCGGATTAGAGCGGTTTTACGTGTACATCTTCCATCGGTTATGTAAAGAAAATCAGGAACATTTTAGTTAATTCTAATGAAAACACATTGATTTTTATCATTTGTATTTGAAACAACATTGTCATATGTCTTTTCTTGGATCTAAATAATACGAAACCTCGCTCTATGATTTGAAGTTAAAATCCTCAAATATGGTAATATAGTGACTTTTTCACGTTATTCATGTAGTGTGATTTTACGTATATATTCGTTTTACCAATATTTCGATACTACTTCATGTTTTCCCACGATATGTTATTTAGCCTTCAAATCTCAGAATTTCGCAAATTTTGCATTCTAAGCAAGTTTCTTACATTTTGTTTTGTACTAAAAATCATCGAATTTAGCAATATTTTGACCTTTATCATCCCCTTTTCCTTATGTGATTTAAACAAAATATCATCGAATTAGGCCGTTTTTCCACGTTTTTGTGAATTTTCAGTTTATTGTTATTATTTCATTAAATATACGATAAAAATTATGCAAACACATAATTGATCAGAAAATAACCTTAAATATTTCATTTTCAACCATCTATTTGTTTCTCGTTAAAATGCTGAAGTAAGATATTGAAAAGAGGAGAAGTTCTGTTTTTATTGCATATATCGACGTTTCAGCCGGATTAGAACGGTTTTACGTGTACATCTTCCATCGGTAATATAAATGGAAAATCAGGAACATTTTAGTTAATTTTAATGAAAACACATTGATTTTTATCATTTGTATTGGAAGCAACATCTTTATACGTTTTTTCTAGGGTCTAAAAAATACGAAACGTCGTTCTATGATTCGAAGTTAAAACCTCAAATTTGGTATAATAATGATTTTTTCACGTTTTTCATGTAGTTTGATATTACGAAATATATCATTTTTACCAATATTTCGATACCATTTCATGTTGTATCACGATATGTGCTTTGGCCTCCAAATCTCAGATTTTCGTATAATATTGCATTTTAAGCAAGTTTTCTTGCATTATGTTTCGTACTAAAAATCATCGAATTCAGCAATATTTTGACGTTTATCATCCCCTTTTCCTTTATGTGATATAAACAAAATATCATCGAATTAGGCAATATTTTGCTGTTTTTCCACGTTTTTGTGAATTTTCAGTTTATTGCTATTAATTCATTAAATATACGATAAAAATGATGCAAACACATAATTGAAAAGACATTAATCTTAAACACCTCATTTTCAATCAATTATTTGTTTCTCGTTAAAATACTGAGTAAGATATTGGAAAGGGGGGAAGTTCTGTTTTTATTGCAGATATCGACGTTTCAGCCGGATTAGAGCGGTTTTACGTGTACATCTTCCATCGGTTATGTAAAGAAAATCAGGAACATTTTAGTTAATTCTAATGAAAACACATTGATTTTTATCATTTGTATTTGAAACAACATTGTCATATGTCTTTTCTTGGATCTAAATAATACGAAACCTCGCTCTATGATTTGAAGTTAAAATCCTCAAATATGGTAATATAGTGACTTTTTCACGTTATTCATGTAGTGTGATTTTACGTATATATATTCGTTTTACCAATATTTCGATACTACTTCATGTTTTCCCACGATATGTTATTTAGCCTTCAAATCTCAGAATTTCGCAAATTTTGCATCTCTAAGCAAGTTTTCTTACATTTTGTTTTGTACTAAAAATCATCGAATTTAGCAATATTTTGACCTTTATCATCCCCTTTTCCTTATGTGATTTAAACAAAATATCATCGAATTAGGCCATTTTTCCACGTTTTTGTGAATTTTCAGTTTATTGTTATTATTTCATTAAATATACGATAAAAATTATGCAAACACATAATTGATCAGAAAATAACCTTAAATATTCATTTTCAACCATCTATTTGTTTCTCGTTAAAATACTGAGTAAGATATTGAAAAGAGGAGAAGTTCTGTTTTTATTGCATATATCGACGTTTCAGCCGGATTAGAACGGTTTTACGTGTACATCTTCCATCGGTAATATAAATGGAAAATCAGGAACATTTTAGTTAATTTTAATGAAAACACATTGATTTTTATCATTTGTATTGGAAGCAACATCTTTATACGTTTTTTCTAGGGTCTAAAAAATACGAAACGTCGTTCTATGATTCGAAGTTAAAACCTCAAATTTGGTATAATAATGACTTTTTTCACGTTTTCATGTAGTTTGATATTACGAAATATATTCATTTTTACCAATATTTCGATACCATTTCATGTAGTATCACGATATGTGCTTTGGCCTCCAAATCTCAGATTTTCGTATAATATTGCATTTTAAGCAAGTTTTCTTGCATTATGTTTCGTACTAAAAATCATCGAATTCAGCAATATTTTGACGTTTATCATCCCCTTTTCCTTTATGTGATATAAACAAAATATCATCGAATTAGGCAATATTTTGCTGTTTTTCCACGTTTTTGTGAATTTTCAGTTTATTGCTATTAATTCATTAAATATACGATAAAAATGATGCAAACACATAATTGATTAGACATTAATCTTAAACACCTCATTTTCAATCAATTATTTGTTTCTCGTTAAAATACTGAGTAAGATATTGGAAAGGGGGAAGTTCTGTTTTTATTGCAGATATCGACGTTTCAGCCGGATTAGAGCGGTTTTACGTGTACATCTTCCATCGGTTATGTAAACGGAAAATCAGGAACATTTTAGTTAATTCTAATGAAAACACATTGATTTTTATCATTTGTATTTGAAACAACATTGTCATATGTCTTTTCTTGGATCTAAATAATACGAAACCTCGCTCTATGATTTGAAGTTAAAATCCTCAAATATGGTAATATAGTGACTTTTTCACGTTATTCATGTAGTGTGATTTTACGTATATATATTCGTTTTACCAATATTCGATACTACTTCATGTTTTCCCACGATATGTTATTTAGCCTTCAAATCTCAGAATTTCGCAAATTTTGCATCTCTAAGCAAGTTTCTTACATTTTGTTTTGTACTAAAAATCATCGAATTTAGCAATATTTTGACCTTTATCATCCCCTTTTCCTTATGTGATTTAAACAAAATATCATCGAATTAGGCCATTTTTCCACGTTTTTGTGAATTTTCAGTTTATTGTTATTATTTCATTAAATATACGATAAAAATTATGCAAACACATAATTGATCAGAAATAACCTTAAATATTTCATTTTCAACCATCTATTTGTTTCTCGTTAAAATACTGATAAGATATTGAAAAGAGGAGAAGTTCTGTTTTTATTGCATATATCGACGTTTCAGCCGGATTAGAACGGTTTTACGTGTACATCTTCCATCGGTAATAAATGGAAAATCAGGAACATTTTAGTTAATTTTAATGAAAACACATTGATTTTTATCATTTGTATTGGAAGCAACATCTTTATACGTTTTTTCTAGGGTCTAAAAATACGAAACGTCGTTCTATGATTCGAAGTTAAAACCCTCAAATTTGGTATAATAATGACTTTTTTCACGTTTTTCATGTAGTTTGATATTACGAAATATATTCATTTTTACCAATATTTCGATACCATTTCATGTTGTATCACGATATGTGCTTTGGCCTCCAAATCTCAGATTTTCGTATAATATTGCATTTTAAGCAAGTTTTCTTGCATTATGTTTCGTACTAAAAATCATCGAATTCAGCAATATTTTGACGTTTATCATCCCCTTTTCCTTTATGTGATATAAACAAAATATCATCGAATTAGGCAATATTTTGCTGTTTTTCCACGTTTTTGTGAATTTTCAGTTTATTGCTATTAATTCATTAAATATACGATAAAAATGATGCAAACACATAATTGAAGACATTAATCTTAAACACCTCATTTTCAATCAATTATTTGTTTCTCGTTAAAATACTGAGTAAGATATTGGAAAGGGGAAGTTCTGTTTTTATTGCAGATATCGACGTTTCAGCCGGATTAGAGCGGTTTTACGTGTACATCTTCCATCGGTTATGTAAACTGAAAATCAGGAACATTTTAGTTAATTCTAATGAAAACACTTGATTTTTATCATTTGTATTTGAAACAACATTGTCATATGTCTTTTCTGGATCTAAATAATACGAAACCTCGCTCTATGATTTGAAGTTAAAATCCTCAAATATGGTAATATAGTGACTTTTCACGTTATTCATGTAGTGTGATTTTACGTATATATATTCGTTTTACCAATATTTCGATACTACTTCATGTTTTCCCACGATATGTTATTTAGCCTTCAAATCTCAGAATTTCGCAAATTTTGCATCTCTAAGCAAGTTTTCTTACATTTGTTTTGTACTAAAAATCATCGAATTTAGCAATATTTTGACCTTTATCATCCCCTTTTCCTTATGTGATTTAAACAAAATATCATCGAATTAGGCCATTTTTCCACGTTTTTGTGAATTTTCAGTTTATTGTTATTATTTCATTAAATATACGATAAAAATTATGCAAACACATAATTGATCAGAAAATAACCTTAAATACTTCATTTTCAAATCTATTTGTTTCTCGTTAAAATACTGAGTAAGATATTGAAAAGAGGAGAAGTTCTGTTTTTATTGCATATATCGACGTTTCAGCCGGATTAGAGAACGGTTTACGTGTACATCTTCCATCGGTAAATAAATGGAAAATCAGGAACATTTTAGTTAATTTTAATGAAAACACATTGATTTTATCATTTGTATTGGAAGCAACATCTTTATACGTTTTTTCTAGGGTCTAAAAAATACGAAACGTCGTTCTATGATTCGAAGTTAAAATCCTCAAATTTGGTATAATAATGACTTTTTTCACGTTTTCATGTAGTTTGATATTACGAAATATATTCATTTTTACCAATATTTCGATACCATTTCATGTAGTATCACGATATGTGCTTTGGCCTCCAAATCTCAGATTTTCGTATAATATTGCATTTTAAGCAAGTTTTCTTGCATTATGTTTCGTACTAAAAATCATCGAATTCAGCAATATTTTGACGTTTATCATCCCCTTTTCCTTTATGTGATATAAACAAAATATCATCGAATTAGGCAATATTTTGCTGTTTTTCCACGTTTTTGTGAATTTTCAGTTTATTGCTATTAATTCATTAAATATACGATAAAAATGATGCAAACACATAATTGATTAGACATTAATCTTAAACATCTCATTTTCAATCAATTATTTGTTTCTCGTTAAAATACTGAGTAAGATATTGGAAAGGGGAAGTTCTGTTTTTATTGCAGATATCGACGTTTCAGCCGGATTAGAGCGGTTTTACGTGTACATCTTCCATCGGTTATGTAAACGAAAATCAGGAACATTTTAGTTAATTCTAATGAAAACACATTGATTTTTATCATTTGTATTTGAAACAACATTGTCATATGTCTTTTCTTGGATCTAAATAATACGAAACCTCGCTCTATGATTTGAAGTTAAAATCCTCAAATATGGTAATAAGTGACTTTTTCACGTTATTCATGTAGTGTGATTTTACGTATATATATTCGTTTTACCAATATTTCGATACTACTTCATGTTTCCCACGATATGTATTTAGCCTTCAAATCTCAGAATTTCGCAAATTTTGCATCTAAGCAAGTTTTCTTACATTTTGTTTTGTACTAAAAATCATCGAATTTAGCAATATTTTGACCTTTATCATCCCCTTTTCCTTATGTGATTTAAACAAAATATCATCGAATTAGGCCGTTTTTCCACGTTTTTGTGAATTTTCAGTTTATTGTTATTATTTCATTAAATATACGATAAAAATTATGCAAACACATAATTGATCAGAAAATAACCTTAAATATTCATTTTCAACATCTATTTGTTTCTCGTTAAATACTGAGTAAGATATTGAAAAGAGGAGAAGTTCTGTTTTTATTGCATATATCGACGTTTCAGCCGGATTAGAACGGTTTTACGTGTACATCTTCCATCGGTAATATAAATGGAAAATCAGGAACATTTTAGTTAATTTTAATGAAAACACATTGATTTTTATCATTTGTATTGGAAGCAACATCTTTATACGTTTTTTCTAGGGTCTAAAAAATACGAAACGTCGTTCCTATGATTCGAAGTTAAAATCCTCAAATTTGGTATAATAATGACTTTTTTCACGTTTTTCATGTAGTTTGATATTACGAAATATATTCATTTTTACCAATATTTCGATACCATTTCATGTGTATCACGATATGTGCTTTGGCCTCCAAATCTCAGATTTTCGTATAATATTGCATTTTAAGCAAGTTTTCTTGCATTATGTTTCGTACTAAAAATCATCGAATTCAGCAATATTTTGACGTTTATCATCCCCTTTTCCTTTATGTGATATAAACAAAAATATCATCGAATTAGGCAATATTTTGCTGTTTTTCCACGTTTTTGTGAATTTTCAGTTTTATTTGCTATTAATTCATTAAATATACGATAAAAATGATGCAAACAACATAATTGATTAGACATTAATCTTAAACATCTCATTTTCAATCAATTATTTGTTTCTCGTTAAAATACTGAGTAAAGATATTGGAAAGGGGGGAAGTTCTGTTTTTATTGCAGATATCGACGTTTCAGGCCGGATTAGAGCGGTTTTACGTGTACATCTTCCATCGGTTATGTAAACTGAAAAATCAGGAACATTTTAGTTAATTCTAATGAAAACACATTGATTTTTATCATTTGTATTTGAAAACAACATTGTCATATGTCTTTTCTTGGATCTAAATAATACGAAACCTCGCTCTATGATTTGAAGTTAAAATCCTCAAAATATGTAATATAGTGACTTTTTCACGTTATTCATGTAGTGTGATTTTACGTATATATATTCGTTTTACCAATATTTCGATACTACTTCATGTTTTCCCACGATATGTTATTTAGCCTTCAAATCTCAGAATTTCGCAAATTTTGCATTTCTAAGCAAGTTTTCTTACATTTTGTTTTGTACTAAAAATCATCGAATTTAGCAATATTTTGACCTTTATCATCCCCTTTTCCTTATGTGATTTAAACAAAATATCATCGAATTAGGGCCATTTTTCCACGTTTTTGGGAATTTTCAGTTTATTGTTATTATTTCATTAAATATACGATAAAAATTATGCAAACACATAATTGATCAGAAAAATAACCATAAATATTTCATTTTCAACCATCTATTTGTTTCTCGTTAAAATGCTGAATAAGATATTGAAAAGAGGAGAAGTTCTGTTTTTATTGCATATATCGACGTTTCAGGCCGGATTAGAACGGTTTTACGTGTACATCTTCCATTGGTAATATAAATGGAAAAATCAGGAAACATTTTAGTTAATTTTAATGAAAACACATTGATTTTTTATCATTTGTATTGGAAGCAACATCTTTATACGTTTTTTTCTAGGGCCTAAAAAATACGAAACGTCGTTCCATGATTCGAAGTTAAAACCCTCAAATTTGGTATAATAATGACTTTTTTCACGTTTTTCATGTAGTTTGATATTACGAAATATATTCATTTTTACCAATATTTCGATACCATTTCATGTTGTATCACGATATGTGCCTTTGGCCTCCAAATCTCAGATTTTCGAATAATATTGCATTTTAAGCAAGTTTTCTTGCATTATGTTTCGTACTAAAAAATCATCGAATTCAGCAATATTTTGACGTTTATCATCCCCCTTTTCCTTTATGTGATATAAACAAAATATCATCGAATTAGGCAATATTTTGCTGTTTTTCCACGTTTTTGTGAATTTTCAGTTTATTGCTATTAATTCATTAAATATACGATAAAAATGATGCAAACACATAATTGAAAAGACATTAATCTTAAACACCTCATTTTCAATCAATTATTTGTTTCTCGTAAAATACTGAGTAAGATATTGGAAAGGGGGGAAGTTCTGTTTTTATTGCAGATATCGACGTTTCAGCCGGATTAGAGCGGTTTTACGTGTACATCTTCCATCGGTTATGTAAACTGAAAATCAGGAACATTTTAGTTAATTCTAATGAAAACATCTTGATTTTTATCATTTGTATTTGAAACAACATTGTCATATGTCTTTTCTTGGATCTAAATAATACGAAACCTCGCTCTATGATTTGAAGTTAAAGTCCTCAAATATGGTAATATAGTGACTTTTTCACGTTATTCATGTAGTGTGATTTTACGTATATATATTCGTTTTTACCAATATTTCGATACTACTTCATGTTTTCCCACGATATGTTATTTAGCCTTCAAATCTCAGAATTTCGCAAATTTTGCATCTCTAAGCAAGTTTTCTTACATTTTGTTTTGTACTAAAAATCATCGAATTTAGCAATATTTTGACCTTTATCATCCCCTTTTCCTTATGTGATTTAAACAAAATATCATCGAATTAGGCCATTTTTCCACGTTTTTGTGAATTTTCAGTTTATTGTTATTATTTCATTAAATATACGATAAAAATTATGCAAACACATAATTGATCAGAAAATAACCTTAAATACTTCATTTTCAAGCATCTATTTGTTTCTCGTTAAAATACTGAGTAAGATATTGAAAAGAGGAGAAGTTCTGTTTTTATTGCATATATCGACGTTTCAGCCGGATTAGAAACGGTTTTACGTGTACATCTTCCATCGGTAATATAAATGGAAAATCAGGAACATTTTAGTTAATTTTAATGAAACACATTGATTTTTATCATTTGTATTGGAAGCAACATCTTTATACGTTTTTTTCTAGGGTCTAAAAAATACGAAACGTCGTTCTATGATTCGAAGTTAAAATCCTCAAATTTGGTATAATAATGACTTTTTTCACGTTTTTTCATGTAGTTTGATATTACGAAATATATTCATTTTTACCAATATTTCGATACCATTTCATGTAGTATCACGATATGTGCTTTGGCCTCCAAATCTCAGATTTTCGTATAATATTGCATTTTAAGCAAGTTTTCTTGCATTATGTTTCGTACTAAAAATCATCGAATTCAGCAATATTTTGACGTTTATCATCCCCTTTTCCTTATGTGATATAAACAAAATATCATCGAATTAGGCAATATTTTGCTGTTTTTCCACGTTTTTGTGAATTTTCAGTGTATTGCTATTAATTCATTAAATATACGATAAAAATGATGCAAACACATAATTGATTAGACATTAATCTTAAACATCTCATTTTCAATCAATTATTTGTTTCTCGTTAAAATACTGAGTAAGATATTGGAAAGGGGGGAAGTTCTGTTTTTATTGCAGATATCGACGTTTCAGCCGGATTAGAGCGGTTTTACGTGTACATCTTCCATCGGTTATGTAAACAGAAAATCAGGAACATTTTAGTTAATTCTAATGAAAACATATTGATTTATATCATTTGTATTTGAAACAACATTGTCATATGTCTTTTCTTGGATCTAAATAATACGAAACCTCGCTCTATGATTTGAAGTTAAAATCCTCAAATATGGTAATATAGTGACTTTTTCACGTTATTCATGTAGTGTGATTTTACGTATATATATTCGTTTTACCAATATTTCGATACTACTTCATGTTTTCCCACGATATGTTATTTAGCCTTCAAATCTCAGAATTTCGCAAATTTTGCATCTCTAGGCAAGTTTTCTTACATTTTGTTTTGTACTAAAAAATCATCGAATTTAGCAATATTTTGACCTTTATCATCCCCTTTTCCTTATGTGATTTAAACAAAATATCATCGAATTAGGCCATTTTTCCACGTTTTTGGGAATTTTCAGTTTATTGTTATTATTTCATTAAATATACGATAAAAAATTATGCAAACACATAATTGATCAGAAAATAACCATAAATATTTCATTTTCAACCATCTATTTGTTTCTCGTTAAAATGCTGAATAAGATATTGAAAAGAGGAGAAGTTCTGTTTTTATTGCATATATCGACGTTTCAGCCGGATTAGAACGGTTTTTACGTGTACATCTTCCATTGGTAATATAAATGGAAAATCAGGAACATTTTAGTTAATTTTAATGAAAACACATTGATTTTTATCATTTGTATTGGAAGCAACATCTTTATACGTTTTTTTCTAGGGCCTAAAAAAATACGAAACGTCGTTCCATGATTCGAAGTTAAAACCCTCAAATTTGGTATAATAATGACTTTTTTCACGTTTTTCATGTAGTTTGATATTACGAAATATATTCATTTTTACCAATATTTCGATACCATTTCATGTTGTATCACGATATGTGCTTTGGCCTCCAAATCTCAGATTTTCGAATAATATTGCATTTTAAGCAAGTTTTCTTGCATTATGTTTCGTACTAAAAATCATCGAATTCAGCAATATTTTGACGTTTATCATCCCCTTTTCCTTTATGTGATATAAACAAAATATCATCGAATTAGGCAATATTTTGCTGTTTTTCCACGTTTTTGTGAATTTTCAGTTTATTGCTATTAATTCATTAAATATACGATAAAAATGATGCAAACACATAATTGAAAAGACATTAATCTTAAACACCTCATTTTCAATCAATTATTTGTTTCTCGTTAAAATACTGAGTAAGATATTGGAAAGGGGGGAAGTTCTGTTTTTATTGCAGATATCGACGTTTCAGCCGGATTAGAGCGGTTTTACGTGTACATCTTCCATCGGTTATGTAAACTGAAAATCAGGAACATTTTAGTTAATTCTAATGAAAACACCTTGATTTTTATCATTTGTATTTGAAACAACATTGTCATATGTCTTTTCTTGGATCTAAATAATACGAAACCTCGCTCTATGATTTGAAGTTAAAATCCTCAAATATGGTAATATAGTGACTTTTTCACGTTATTCATATAGTGTGATTTTACGTATATATATTCATTTTACCAATATTTCGATACTACTTCATGTTTTCCCACGATATGTTATTTAGCCTTCAAATCTCAGAATTTCGCAAATTTTGCATCTCTAAGCAAGTTTTCTTACATTTTGTTTTGTACTAAAAATCATCGAATTTAGCAATATTTTGACCTTTATCATCCCCTTTTCCTTATGTGATTTAAACAAAATATCATCGAATTAGGCCATTTTTCCACGTTTTTGTGAATTTTCAGTTTATTGTTATTATTTCATTAAATATACGATAAAAATTATGCAAACACATAATTGATCAGAAAATAACCTTAAATACTTCATTTTCAAGCATCTATTTGTTTCTCGTTAAAATACTGAGTAAGATATTGAAAAGAGGAGAAGTTCTGTTTTTATTGCATATATCGACGTTTCAGCCGGATTAGAACGGTTTTACGTGTACATCTTCCATCGGTAACATAAATGGAAAATCAGGAACATTTTAGTTAATTTTAATGAAAACACATTGATTTTTATCATTTGTATTGGAAGCAACATCTTTATACGTTTTTTTCTAGGGTCTAAAAAATACGAAACGTCGTTCTATGATTCGAAGTTAAAATCCTCAAATTTGGTATAATAATGACTTTTTTCACGTTTTTTCATGTAGTTTGATATTACGAAATATATTCATTTTTACCAATATTTCGATACCATTTCATGTAGTATCACGATATGTGCTTTGGCCTCCAAATCTCAGATTTTCGTATAATATTGCATTTTAAGCAAGTTTTCTTGCATTATGTTTCGTACTAAAAATCATCGAATTCAGCAATATTTTGACGTTTATCATCCCCTTTTCCTTTATGTGATATAAACAAAATATCATCGAATTAGGCAATATTTTGCTGTTTTTCCACGTTTTTGTGAATTTTCAGTTTATTGCTATTAATTCATTAAATATACGATAAAAATGATGCAAACACATAATTGATTAGACATTAATCTTAAACATCTCATTTTCAATCAATTATTTGTTTCTCGTTAAAATACTGAGTAAGATATTGGAAAGGGGGGAAGTTCTGTTTTTATTGCAGATATCGACGTTTCAGCCGGATTAGAGCGGTTTTACGTGTACATCTTCCATCGGTTATGTAAACAGAAAATCAGGAACATTTTAGTTAATTCTAATGAAAACACATTGATTTTTATCATTTGTATTTGAAACAACATTGTCATATGTCTTTTCTTGGATCTAAATAATACGAAACCTCGCTCTATGATTTGAAGTTAAAATCCTCAAATATGGTAATATAGTGACTTTTTCACGTTATTCATGTAGTGTGATTTTACGTATATATATTCGTTTTACCAATATTTCGATACTACTTCATGTTTTCCCACGATATGTTATTTAGCCTTCAAATCTCAGAATTTCGCAAATTTTGCATCTCTAAGCAAGTTTTCTTACATTTTGTTTTGTACTAAAAATCATCGAATTTAGCAATATTTTGACCTTTATCATCCCCTTTTCCTTATGTGATTTAAACAAAATATCATCGAATTAGGCCGTTTTTCCACGTTTTTGTGAATTTTCAGTTTATTGTTATTATTTCATTAAATATACGATAAAAATTATGCAAACACATAATTGATCAGAAAATAACCATAAATATTTCATTTTCAACCATCTATTTGTTTCTCGTTAAAATGCTGAATAAGATATTGAAAAGAGGAGAAGTTCTGTTTTTATTGCATATATCGACGTTTCAGCCGGATTAGAACGGTTTTACGTGTACATCTTCCATTGGTAATATAAATGGAAAATCAGGAACATTTTAGTTAATTTTAATGAAAACACATTGATTTTTATCATTTGTATTGGAAGCAACATCTTTATACGTTTTTTCTAGGGCCTAAAAAATACGAAACGTCGTTCCATGATTCGAAGTTAAAACCCTCAAATTTGGTATAATAATGATTTTTTTCACGTTTTTCATGTAGTTTGATATTACGAAATATATTCAGTTTTACCAATATTTCGATACCATTTCATGTTGTATCACGATATGTGCTTTGGCCTCCAAATCTCAGATTTTCGTATAATATTGCATTTTAAGCAAGTTTTCTTGCATTATGTTTCGTACTAAAAATCATCGAATTCAGCAATATTTTGACGTTTATCATCCCCTTTTCCTTTATGTGATATAAACAAAATATCATCGAATTAGGCAATATTTTGCTGTTTTTCCACGTTTTTGTGAATTTTCAGTTTATTGCTATTAATTCATTAAATATACGATAAAAATGATGCAAACACATAATTGAATTAGACATTAATCTTAAACATCTCATTTTCAATCAATTATTTGTTTCTCGTTAAAATACTGAGTAAGATATTGGAAAGGGGGGAAGTTCTGTTTTTATTGCAGATATCGACGTTTCAGCCGGATTAGAGCGGTTTTACGTGTACATCTTCCATCGGTTATGTAAACAGAAAATCAGGAACATTTTAGTTAATTCTAATGAAAACACATTGATTTTTATCATTTGTATTTGAAACAACATTGTCATATGTCTTTTCTTGGATCTAAATAATACGAAACCTCGCTCTATGATTTGAAGTTAAAATCCTCAAATATGGTAATATAGTGACTTTTTCACGTTATTCATGTAGTGTGATTTTACGTATATATATTCGTTTTACCAATATTTCGATACTACTTCATGTTTTCCCACGATATGTTATTTAGCCTTCAAATCTCAGAATTTCGCAAATTTTGCATCTCTAGGCAAGTTTTCTTACATTTTGTTTTGTACTAAAAATCATCGAATTTAGCAATATTTTGACCTTTATCATCCCCTTTTCCTTATGTGATTTAAACAAAATATCAATCGAATTAGGCCGTTTTTCCACGTTTTTGTGAATTTTCAGTTTATTGTTATTATTTCATTAAATATACGATAAAAATTATGCAAACACATAATTGATCAGAAAATAACCATAAATATTTCATTTTCAACCATCTATTTGTTTCTCGTTAAAATGCTGAATAAGATATTGAAAAGAGGAGAAGTTCTGTTTTTATTGCATATATCGACGTTTCAGCCGGATTAGAACGGTTTTACGTGTACATCTTCCATTGGTAATATAAATGGAAAATCAGGAACATTTTAGTTAATTTTAATGAAAACACATTGATTTTTATCATTTGTATTGGAAGCAACATCTTTATACGTTTTTTCTAGGGCCTAAAAAATACGAAACGTCGTTCCATGATTCGAAGTTAAAACCCTCAAATTTGGTATAATAATGATTTTTTTCACGTTTTTCATGTAGTTTGATATTACGAAATATATTCATTTTTACCAATATTTCGATACCATTTCATGTTGTATCACGATATGTGCTTTGGCCTCCAAATCTCAGATTTTCGTATAATATTGCATTTTAAGCAAGTTTTCTTGCATTATGTTTCGTACTAAAAATCATCGAATTCAGCAATATTTTGACGTTTATCATCCCCTTTTCCTTTATGTGATATAAACAAAATATCATCGAATTAGGCAATATTTTGCTGTTTTTCCACGTTTTTGTGAATTTTCAGTTTATTGCTATTAATTCATTAAATATACGATAAAAATGATGCAAACACATAATTGAAAAGACATTAATCTTAAACACCTCATTTTCAATCAATTATTTGTTTCTCGTTAAAATACTGAGTAAGATATTGGAAAGGGGGGAAGTTCTGTTTTTATTGCAGATATCGACGTTTCAGCCGGATTAGAGCGGTTTTACGTGTACATCTTCCATCGGTTATGTAAACTGAAAATCAGGAACATTTTAGTTAATTCTAATGAAAACACATTGATTTTTATCATTTGTATTTGAAACAACATTGTCATATGTCTTTTCTTGGATCTAAATAATACGAAACCTCGCTCTATGATTTGAAGTTAAAATCCTCAAATATGGTAATATAGTGACTTTTTCACGTTATTCATGTAGTGTGATTTTACGTATATATATTCGTTTTACCAATATTTCGATACTACTTCATGTTTTCCCACGATATGTTATTTAGCCTTCAAATCTCAGAATTTCGCAAATTTTGCATCTCTAGGCAAGTTTTCTTACATTTTGTTTTGTACTAAAAATCATCGAATTTAGCAATATTTTGACCTTTATCATCCCCTTTTCCTTATGTGATTTAAACAAAATATCATCGAATTAGGCCATTTTTCCACGTTTTTGGGAATTTTCAGTTTATTGTTATTATTTCATTAAATATACGATAAAAATTATGCAAACACATAATTGATCAGAAAATAACCATAAATATTTCATTTTCAACCATCTATTTGTTTCTCGTTAAAATGCTGAATAAGATATTGAAAAGAGGAGAAGTTCTGTTTTTATTGCATATATCGACGTTTCAGCCGGATTAGAACGGTTTTACGTGTACATCTTCCATTGGTAATATAAATGGAAAATCAGGAACATTTTAGTTAATTTTAATGAAAACACATTGATTTTTATCATTTGTATTGGAAGCAACATCTTTATACGTTTTTTCTAGGGCCTAAAAAATACGAAACGTCGTTCCATGATTCGAAGTTAAAACCCTCAAATTTGGTATAATAATGACTTTTTTCACGTTTTTCATGTAGTTTGATATTACGAAATATATTCATTTTTACCAATATTTCGATACCATTTCATGTTGTATCACGATATGTGCTTTGGCCTCCAAATCTCAGATTTTCGAATAATATTGCATTTTAAGCAAGTTTTCTTGCATTATGTTTCGTACTAAAAATCATCGAATTCAGCAATATTTTGACGTTTATCATCCCCTTTTCCTTTATGTGATATAAACAAAATATCATCGAATTAGGCAATATTTTGCTGTTTTTCCACGTTTTTGTGAATTTTCAGTTTATTGCTATTAATTCATTAAATATACGATAAAAATGATGCAAACACATAATTGAAAAGACATTAATCTTAAACACCTCATTTTCAATCAATTATTTGTTTCTCGTAAAATACTGAGTAAGATATTGGAAAGGGGGGAAGTTCTGTTTTTATTGCAGATATCGACGTTTCAGCCGGATTAGAGCGGTTTTACGTGTACATCTTCCATCGGTTATGTAAACTGAAAATCAGGAACATTTTAGTTAATTCTAATGAAAACACCTTGATTTTTATCATTTGTATTTGAAACAACATTGTCATATGTCTTTTCTTGGATCTAAATAATACGAAACCTCGCTCTATGATTTGAAGTTAAAATCCTCAAATATGGTAATATAGTGACTTTTTCACGTTATTCATGTAGTGTGATTTTACGTATATATATTCGTTTTACCAATATTTCGATACTACTTCATGTTTTCCCACGATATGTTATTTAGCCTTCAAATCTCAGAATTTCGCAAATTTTGCATCTCTAAGCAAGTTTTCTTACATTTTGTTTTGTACTAAAAATCATCGAATTTAGCAATATTTTGACCTTTATCATCCCCTTTTCCTTATGTGATTTAAACAAAATATCATCGAATTAGGCCATTTTTCCACGTTTTTGTGAATTTTCAGTTTATTGTTATTATTTCATTAAATATACGATAAAAATTATGCAAACACATAATTGATCAGAAAATAACCTTAAATACTTCATTTTCAAGCATCTATTTGTTTCTCGTTAAAATACTGAGTAAGATATTGAAAAGAGGAGAAGTTCTGTTTTTATTGCATATATCGACGTTTCAGCCGGATTAGAACGGTTTTACGTGTACATCTTCCATCGGTAACATAAATGGAAAATCAGGAACATTTTAGTTAATTTTAATGAAAACACATTGATTTTTATCATTTGTATTGGAAGCAACATCTTTATACGTTTTTTTCTAGGGTCTAAAAAATACGAAACGTCGTTCTATGATTCGAAGTTAAAATCCTCAAATTTGGTATAATAATGACTTTTTTCACGTTTTTCATGTAGTTTGATATTACGAAATATATTCATTTTTACCAATATTTCGATACCATTTCATGTAGTATCACGATAGGTGCTTTGGCCTCCAAATCTCAGATTTTCGTATAATATTGCATTTTAAGCAAGTTTTCTTGCATTATGTTTCGTACTAAAAATCATCGAATTCAGCAATATTTTGACGTTTATCATCCCCTTTTCCTTTATGTGATATAAACAAAATATCATCGAATTAGGCAATATTTTGCTGTTTTTCCACGTTTTTGTGAATTTTTAGTTTATTGCTATTAATTCATTAAATATACGATAAAAATGATGCAAACACATAATTGATTAGACATTAATCTTAAACATCTCATTTTCAATCAATTATTTGTTTCTCGTTAAAATACTGAGTAAGATATTGGAAAGGGGGGAAGTTCTGTTTTTATTGCAGATATCGACGTTTCAGCCGGATTAGAGCGGTTTTACGTGTACATCTTCCATCGGTTATGTAAACAGAAAATCAGGAACATTTTAGTTAATTCTAATGAAAACATATTGATTTTTATCATTTGTATTTGAAACAACATTGTCATATGTCTTTTCTTGGATCTAAATAATACGAAACCTCGCTCTATGATTTGAAGTTAAAATCCTCAAATATGGTAATATAGTGACTTTTTCACGTTATTCATGTAGTGTGATTTTACGTATATATATTCGTTTTACCAATATTTCGATACTACTTCATGTTTTCCCACGATATGTTATTTAGCCTTCAAATCTCAGAATTTCGCAAATTTTGCATCTCTAGGCAAGTTTTCTTACATTTTGTTTTGTACTAAAAATTATCGAATTTAGCAATATTTTGACCTCTATCATCCCCTTTTCCTTATGTGATTTAAACAAAATATCATCGAATTAGGCCATTTTTCCACGTTTTTGGGGAATTTTCAGTTTATTGTTATTATTTCATTAAATATACGATAAAAATTATGCAAACACATTATTGATCAGAAAATAACCATAAATATTTCATTTTCAACCATCTATTTGTTTCTCGTTAAAATGCTGAATAAGATATTGAAAAGAGGAGAAGTTCTGTTTTTATTGCATATATCGACGTTTCAGCCGGATTAGAACGGTTTTACGTGTACATCTTCCATTGGTAATATAAATGGAAAATCAGGAACATTTTAGTTAATTTTAATGAAAACACATTGATTTTTATCATTTGTATTGGAAGCAACATCTTTATACGTTTTTTCTAGGGCCTAAAAAATACGAAACGTCGTTCCATGATTCGAAGTTAAAACCCTCAAATTTGGTATAATAATGACTTTTTTCACGTTTTTCATGTAGTTTGATATTACGAAATATATTCATTTTTACCAATATTTCGATACCATTTCATGTTGTATCACGATATGTGCTTTGGCCTCCAAATCTCAGATTTTCGAATAATATTGCATTTTAAGCAAGTTTTCTTGCATTATGTTTCGTACTAAAAATCATCGAATTCAGCAATATTTTGACGTTTATCATCCCCTTTTCCTTTATGTGATATAAACAAAATATCATCGAATTAGGCAATATTTTGCTGTTTTTCCACGTTTTTGTGAATTTTCAGTTTATTGCTATTAATTCATTAAATATACGATAAAAATGATGCAAACACATAATTGAAAAGACATTAATCTTAAACACCTCATTTTCAATCAATTATTTGTTTCTCGTTAAAATACTGAGTAAGATATTGGAAAGGGGGGAAGTTCTGTTTTTATTGCAGATATCGACGTTTCAGCCGGATTAGAGCGGTTTTACGTGTACATCTTCCATCGGTTATGTAAACTGAAAATCAATAACATTTTAGTTAATTCTAATGAAAACACCTTGATTTTTATCATTTGTATTTGAAACAACATTGTCATATGTCTTTTCTTGGATCTAAATAATACGAAACCTCGCTCTATGATTTGAAGTTAAAATCCTCAAATATGGTAATATAGTGACTTTTTCACGTTATTCATGTAGTGTGATTTTACGTATATATATTCGTTTTACCAATATTTCGATACTACTTCATGTTTTCCCACGATATGTTATTTAGCCTTCAAATCTCAGAATTTCGCAAATTTTGCATCTCTAAGCAAGTTTTCTTACATTTTGTTTTGTACTAAAAATCATCGAATTTAGCAATATTTTGACCTTTATCATCCCCTTTTCCTTATGTGATTTAAACAAAATATCATCGAATTAGGCCATTTTTCCACGTTTTTGTGAATTTTCAGTTTATTGTTATTATTTCATTAAATATACGATAAAAATTATGCAAACACATAATTGATCAGAAAATAACCTTAAATACTTCATTTTCAAGCATCTATTTGTTTCTCGTTAAAATACTGAGTAAGATATTGAAAAGAGGAGAAGTTCTGTTTTTATTGCATATATCGACGTTTCAGCCGGATTAGAACGGTTTTACGTGTACATCTTCCATCGGTAACATAAATGGAAAATCAGGAACATTTTAGTTAATTTTAATGAAAACACATTGATTTTTATCATTTGTATTGGAAGCAACATCTTTATACGTTTTTTTCTAGGGTCTAAAAAATACGAAACGTCGTTCTATGATTCGAAGTTAAAATCCTCAAATTTGGTATAATAATGACTTTTTTCACGTTTTTCATGTAGTTTGATATTACGAAATATATTCATTTTTACCAATATTTCGATACCATTTCATGTAGTATCAAGATATGTGCTTTGGCCTCCAAATCTCAGATTTTCGTATAATATTGCATTTTAAGCAAGTTTTCTTGCATTATGTTTCGTACTAAAAATCATCGAATTCAGCAATATTTTGACGTTTATCATCCCCTTTTCCTTTATGTGATATAAACAAAATATCATCGAATTAGGCAATATTTTGCTGTTTTTCCACGTTTTTGTGAATTTTTAGTTTATTGCTATTAATTCATTAAATATACGATAAAAATGATGCAAACACATAATTGATTAGACATTAATCTTAAACATCTCATTTTCAATCAATTATTTGTTTCTCGTTAAAATACTGAGTAAGATATTGGAAAGGGGGGAAGTTCTGTTTTTATTGCAGATATCGACGTTTCAGCCGGATTAGAGCGGTTTTACGTGTACATCTTCCATCGGTTATGTAAACAGAAAATCAGGAACATTTTAGTTAATTCTAATGAAAACATATTGATTTTTATCATTTGTATTTGAAACAACATTGTCATATGTCTTTTCTTGGATCTAAATAATACGAAACCTCGCTCTATGATTTGAAGTTAAAATCCTCAAATATGGTAATATAGTGACTTTTTCACGTTATTCATGTAGTGTGATTTTACGTATATATATTCGTTTTACCAATATTTCGATACTACTTCATGTTTTCCCACGATATGTTATTTAGCCTTCAAATCTCAGAATTTCGCAAATTTTGCATCTCTAGGCAAGTTTTCTTACATTTTGTTTTGTACTAAAAATTATCGAATTTAGCAATATTTTGACCTCTATCATCCCCTTTTCCTTATGTGATTTAAACAAAATATCATCGAATTAGGCCATTTTTCCACGTTTTGGGGAATTTTCAGTTTATTGTTATTATTTCATTAAATATACGATAAAAATTATGCAAACACATTATTGATCAGAAAATAACCATAAATATTTCATTTTCAACCATCTATTTGTTTCTCGTTAAAATGCTGAATAAGATATTGAAAAGAGGAGAAGTTCTGTTTTTATTGCATATATCGACGTTTCAGCCGGATTAGAACGGTTTTACGTGTACATCTTCCATTGGTAATATAAATGGAAAATCAGGAACATTTTAGTTAATTTTAATGAAAACACATTGATTTTTATCATTTGTATTGGAAGCAACATCTTTATACGTTTTTTCTAGGGCCTAAAAAATACGAAACGTCGTTCCATGATTCGAAGTTAAAACCCTCAAATTTGGTATAATAATGACTTTTTTCACGTTTTTCATGTAGTTTGATATTACGAAATATATTCATTTTTACCAATATTTCGATACCATTTCATGTTGTATCACGATATGTGCTTTGGCCTCCAAATCTCAGATTTTCGAATAATATTGCATTTTAAGCAAGTTTTCTTGCATTATGTTTCGTACTAAAAATCATCGAATTCAGCAATATTTTGACGTTTATCATCCCCTTTTCCTTTATGTGATATAAACAAAATATCATCGAATTAGGCAATATTTTGCTGTTTTTCCACGTTTTTGTGAATTTTCAGTTTATTGCTATTAATTCATTAAATATACGATAAAAATGATGCAAACACATAATTGAAAAGACATTAATCTTAAACACCTCATTTTCAATCAATTATTTGTTTCTCGTTAAAATACTGAGTAAGATATTGGAAAGGGGGGAAGTTCTGTTTTTATTGCAGATATCGACGTTTCAGCCGGATTAGAGCGGTTTTACGTGTACATCTTCCATCGGTTATGTAAACTGAAAATCAGGAACATTTTAGTTAATTCTAATGAAAACACCTTGATTTTTATCATTTGTATTTGAAACAACATTGTCATATGTCTTTTCTTGGATCTAAATAATACGAAACCTCGCTCTATGATTTGAAGTTAAAATCCTCAAATATGGTAATATAGTGACTTTTTCACGTTATTCATGTAGTGTGATTTTACGTATATATATTCGTTTTACCAATATTTCGATACTACTTCATGTTTTCCCACGATATGTTATTTAGCCTTCAAATCTCAGAATTTCGCAAATTTTGCATCTCTAAGCAAGTTTTCTTACATTTTGTTTTGTACTAAAAATCATCGAATTTAGCAATATTTTGACCTTTATCATCCCCTTTTCCTTATGTGATTTAAACAAAATATCATCGAATTAGGCCATTTTTCCACGTTTTTGTGAATTTTCAGTTTATTGTTATTATTTCATTAAATATACGATAAAAATTATGCAAACACATAATTGATCAGAAAATAACCTTAAATACTTCATTTTCAAGCATCTATTTGTTTCTCGTTAAAATACTGAGTAAGATATTGAAAAGAGGAGAAGTTCTGTTTTTATTGCATATATCGACGTTTCAGCCGGATTAGAACGGTTTTACGTGTACATCTTCCATCGGTAACATAAATGGAAAATCAGGAACATTTTAGTTAATTTTAATGAAAACACATTGATTTTTATCATTTGTATTGGAAGCAACATCTTTATACGTTTTTTTCTAGGGTCTAAAAAATACGAAACGTCGTTCTATGATTCGAAGTTAAAATCCTCAAATTTGGTATAATAATGACTTTTTTCACGTTTTTCATGTAGTTTGATATTACGAAATATATTCATTTTTACCAATATTTCGATACCATTTCATGTAGTATCAAGATATGTGCTTTGGCCTCCAAATCTCAGATTTTCGTATAATATTGCATTTTAAGCAAGTTTTCTTGCATTATGTTTCGTACTAAAAATCATCGAATTCAGCAATATTTTGACGTTTATCATCCCCTTTTCCTTTATGTGATATAAACAAAATATCATCGAATTAGGCAATATTTTGCTGTTTTTCCACGTTTTTGTGAATTTTCAGTTTATTGCTATTAATTCATTAAATATACGATAAAAATGATGCAAACACATAATTGATTAGACATTAATCTTAAACATCTCATTTTCAATCAATTATTTGTTTCTCGTTAAAATACTGAGTAAGATATTGGAAAGGGGGGAAGTTCTGTTTTTATTGCAGATATCGACGTTTCAGCCGGATTAGAGCGGTTTTACGTGTACATCTTCCATCGGTTATGTAAACAGAAAATCAGGAACATTTTAGTTAATTCTAATGAAAACACATTGATTTTTATCATTTGTATTTGAAACAACATTGTCATATGTCTTTTCTTGGATCTAAATAATACGAAACCTCGCTCTATGATTTGAAGTTAAAATCCTCAAATATGGTAATATAGTGACTTTTTCACGTTATTCATGTAGTGTGATTTTACGTATATATATTCGTTTTACCAATATTTCGATACTACTTCATGTTTTCCCACGATATGTTATTTAGCCTTCAAATCTCAGAATTTCGCAAATTTTGCATCTCTAGGCAAGTTTTCTTACATTTTGTTTTGTACTAAAAATCATCGAATTTAGCAATATTTTGACCTTTATCATCCCCTTTTCCTTATGTGATTTAAACAAAATATCATCGAATTAGGCCGTTTTTCCACGTTTTTGTGAATTTTCAGTTTATTGTTATTATTTCATTAAATATACGATAAAAATTATGCAAACACATAATTGATCAGAAAATAACCATAAATATTTCATTTTCAACCATCTATTTGTTTCTCGTTAAAATGCTGAATAAGATATTGAAAAGAGGAGAAGTTCTGTTTTTATTGCATATATCGACGTTTCAGCCGGATTAGAACGGTTTTACGTGTACATCTTCCATTGGTAATATAAATGGAAAATCAGGAACATTTTAGTTAATTTTAATGAAAACACATTGATTTTTATCATTTGTATTGGAAGCAACATCTTTATACGTTTTTTCTAGGGCCTAAAAAATACGAAACGTCGTTCCATGATTCGAAGTTAAAACCCTCAAATTTGGTATAATAATGATTTTTTTCACGTTTTTCATGTAGTTTGATATTACGAAATATATTCATTTTTACCAATATTTCGATACCATTTCATGTTGTATCACGATATGTGCTTTGGCCTCCAAATCTCAGATTTTCGTATAATATTGCATTTTAAGCAAGTTTTCTTGCATTATGTTTCGTACTAAAAATCATCGAATTCAGCAATATTTTGACGTTTATCATCCCCTTTTCCTTTATGTGATATAAACAAAATATCATCGAATTAGGCAATATTTTGCTGTTTTTCCACGTTTTTGTGAATTTTCAGTTTATTGCTATTAATTCATTAAATATACGATAAAAATGATGCAAACACATAATTGAAAAGACATTAATCTTAAACACCTCATTTTCAATCAATTATTTGTTTCTCGTTAAAATACTGAGTAAGATATTGGAAAGGGGGGAAGTTCTGTTTTTATTGCAGATATCGACGTTTCAGCCGGATTAGAGCGGTTTTACGTGTACATCTTCCATCGGTTATGTAAACTGAAAATCAGGAACATTTTAGTTAATTCTAATGAAAACACATTGATTTTTATCATTTGTATTTGAAACAACATTGTCATATGTCTTTTCTTGGATCTAAATAATACGAAACCTCGCTCTATGATTTGAAGTTAAAATCCTCAAATATGGTAATATAGTGACTTTTTCACGTTATTCATGTAGTGTGATTTTACGTATATATATTCGTTTTACCAATATTTCGATACTACTTCATGTTTTCCCACGATATGTTATTTAGCCTTCAAATCTCAGAATTTCGCAAATTTTGCATTTCTAAGCAAGTTTTCTTACATTTTGTTTTGTACTAAAAATCATCGAATTTAGCAATATTTTGACCTTTATCATCCCCTTTTCCTTATGTGATTTAAACAAAATATCATCGAATTAGGCCATTTTTCCACGTTTTTGGGAATTTTCAGTTTATTGTTATTATTTCATTAAATATACGATAAAAATTATGCAAACACATAATTGATCAGAAAATAACCATAAATATTTCATTTTCAACCATCTATTTGTTTCTCGTTAAAATGCTGAATAAGATATTGAAAAGAGGAGAAGTTCTGTTTTTATTGCATATATCGACGTTTCAGCCGGATTAGAACGGTTTTACGTGTACATCTTCCATTGGTAATATAAATGGAAAATCAGGAACATTTTAGTTAATTTTAATGAAAACACATTGATTTTTATCATTTGTATTGGAAGCAACATCTTTATACGTTTTTTCTAGGGCCTAAAAAATACGAAACGTCGTTCCATGATTCGAAGTTAAAACCCTCAAATTTGGTATAATAATGACTTTTTTCACGTTTTTCATGTAGTTTGATATTACGAAATATATTCATTTTTACCAATATTTCGATACCATTTCATGTTGTATCACGATATGTGCTTTGGCCTCCAAATCTCAGATTTTCGAATAATATTGCATTTTAAGCAAGTTTTCTTGCATTATGTTTCGTACTAAAAATCATCGAATTCAGCAATATTTTGACGTTTATCATCCCCTTTTCCTTTATGTGATATAAACAAAATATCATCGAATTAGGCAATATTTTGCTGTTTTTCCACGTTTTTGTGAATTTTCAGTTTATTGCTATTAATTCATTAAATATACGATAAAAATGATGCAAACACATAATTGAAAAGACATTAATCTTAAACACCTCATTTTCAATCAATTATTTGTTTCTCGTAAAATACTGAGTAAGATATTGGAAAGGGGGGAAGTTCTGTTTTTATTGCAGATATCGACGTTTCAGCCGGATTAGAGCGGTTTTACGTGTACATCTTCCATCGGTTATGTAAACTGAAAATCAGGAACATTTTAGTTAATTCTAATGAAAACACCTGGATTTTTATCATTTGTATTTGAAACAACATTGTCATATGTCTTTTCTTGGATCTAAATAATACGAAACCTCGCTCTATGATTTGAAGTTAAAATCCTCAAATATGGTAATATAGTGACTTTTTCACGTTATTCATGTAGTGTGATTTTACGTATATATATTCGTTTTACCAATATTTCGATACTACTTCATGTTTTCCCACGATATGTTATTTAGCCTTCAAATCTCAGAATTTCGCAAATTTTGCATCTCTAAGCAAGTTTTCTTACATTTTGTTTTGTACTAAAAATCATCGAATTTAGCAATATTTTGACCTTTATCATCCCCTTTTCCTTATGTGATTTAAACAAAATATCATCGAATTAGGCCATTTTTCCACGTTTTTGTGAATTTTCAGTTTATTGTTATTATTTCATTAAATATACGATAAAAATTATGCAAACACATAATTGATCAGAAAATAACCTTAAATACTTCATTTTCAAGCATCTATTTGTTTCTCGTTAAAATACTGAGTAAGATATTGAAAAGAGGAGAAGTTCTGTTTTTATTGCATATATCGACGTTTCAGCCGGATTAGAACGGTTTTACGTGTACATCTTCCATCGGTAACATAAATGGAAAATCAGGAACATTTTAGTTAATTTTAATGAAAACATATTGATTTTTATCATTTGTATTGGAAGCAACATCTTTATACGTTTTTTTCTAGGGTCTAAAAAATACGAAACGTCGTTCTATGATTCGAAGTTAAAATCCTCAAATTTGGTATAATAATGACTTTTTTCACGTTTTTCATGTAGTTTGATATTACGAAATATATTCATTTTTACCAATATTTCGATACCATTTCATGTAGTATCACGATATGTGCTTTGGCCTCCAAATCTCAGATTTTCGTATAATATTGCATTTTAAGCAAGTTTTCTTGCATTATGTTTCGTACTAAAAATCATCGAATTCAGCAATATTTTGACGTTTATCATCCCCTTTTCCTTTATGTGATATAAACAAAATATCATCGAATTAGGCAATATTTTGCTGTTTTTCCACGTTTTTGTGAATTTTCAGTTTATTGCTATTAATTCATTAAATATACGATAAAAATGATGCAAACACATAATTGATTAGACATTATTCTTAAACATCTCATTTTCAATCAATTATTTGTTTCTCGTTAAAATACTGAGTAAGATATTGGAAAGGGGGGAAGTTCTGTTTTTATTGCAGATATCGACGTTTCAGCCGGATTAGAGCGGTTTTACGTGTACATCTTCCATCTGTTATGTAAACAGAAAATCAGGAACATTTTAGTTAATTCTAATGAAAACACATTGATTTTTATCATTTGTATTTGAAACAACATTGTCATATGTCTTTTCTTGGATCTAAATAATACGAAACCTCGCTCTATGATTTGAAGTTAAAATCCTCAAATATGGTAATATAGTGACTTTTTCACGTTATTCATGTAGTGTGATTTTACGTATATATATTCGTTTTACCAATATTTCGATACTACTTCATGTTTTCCCACGATATGTTATTTAGCCTTCAAATCTCAGAATTTCGCAAATTTTGCATCTCTAGGCAAGTTTTCTTACATTTTGTTTTGTACTAAAAATCATCGAATTTAGCAATATTTTGACCTTTATCATCCCCTTTTCCTTATGTGATTTAAACAAAATATCATCGAATTAGGCCGTTTTTCCACGTTTTTGTGAATTTTCAGTTTATTGTTATTATTTCATTAAATATACGATAAAAATTATGCAAACACATAATTGATCAGAAAATAACCATAAATATTTCATTTTCAACCATCTATTTGTTTCTCGTTAAAATGCTGAATAAGATATTGAAAAGAGGAGAAGTTCGGTTTTTATTGCATATATCGACGTTTCAGCCGGATTAGAACGGTTTTACGTGTACATCTTCCATTGGTAATATAAATGGAAAATCAGGAACATTTTAGTTAATTTTAATGAAAACACATTGATTTTTATCATTTGTATTGGAAGCAACATCTTTATACGTTTTTTCTAGGGCCTAAAAAATACGAAACGTCGTTCCATGATTCGAAGTTAAAACCCTCAAATTTGGTATAATAATGATTTTTTTCACGTTTTTCATGTAGTTTGATATTACGAAATATATTCATTTTTACCAATATTTCGATACCATTTCATGTTGTATCACGATATGTGCTTTGGCCTCCAAATCTCAGATTTTCGTATAATATTGCATTTTAAGCAAGTTTTCTTGCATTATGTTTCGTACTAAAAATCATCGAATTCAGCAATATTTTGACGTTTATCATCCCCTTTTCCTTTATGTGATATAAACAAAATATCATCGAATTAGGCAATATTTTGCTGTTTTTCCACGTTTTTGTGAATTTTCAGTTTATTGCTATTAATTCATTAAATATACGATAAAAATGATGCAAACACATAATTGAAAGACATTAATCTTAAACACCTCATTTTCAATCAATTATTTGTTTCTCGTTAAAATACTGAGTAAGATATTGGAAAGGGGGGAAGTTCTGTTTTTATTGCAGATATCGACGTTTCAGCCGGATTAGAGCGGTTTTACGTGTACATCTTCCATCGGTTATGTAAACTGAAAATCAGGAACATTTTAGTTAATTCTAATGAAAACACATTGATTTTTATCATTTGTATTTGAAACAACATTGTCATATGTCTTTTCTTGGATCTAAATAATACGAAACCTCGCTCTATGATTTGAAGTTAAAATCCTCAAATATGGTAATATAGTGACTTTTTCACGTTATTCATGTAGTGTGATTTTACGTATATATATTCGTTTTACCAATATTTCGATACTACTTCATGTTTTCCCACGATATGTTATTTAGCCTTCAAATCTCAGAATTTCGCAAATTTTGCATTTCTAAGCAAGTTTTCTTACATTTTGTTTTGTACTAAAAATCATCGAATTTAGCAATATTTTGACCTTTATCATCCCCTTTTCCTTATGTGATTTAAACAAAATATCATCGAATTAGGCCATTTTTCCACGTTTTGGGGAATTTTCAGTTTATTGTTATTATTTCATTAAATATACGATAAAAATTATGCAAACACATAATTGATCAGAAAATAACCATAAATATTTCATTTTCAACCATCTATTTGTTTCTCGTTAAAATGCTGAATAAGATATTGAAAAGAGGAGAAGTTCTGTTTTTATTGCATATATCGACGTTTCAGCCGGATTAGAACGGTTTTACGTGTACATCTTCCATTGGTAATATAAATGGAAAATCAGGAACATTTTAGTTAATTTTAATGAAAACACATTGATTTTTATCATTTGTATTGGAAGCAACATCTTTATACGTTTTTTCTAGGGCCTAAAAAATACGAAACGTCGTTCCATGATTCGAAGTTAAAACCCTCAAATTTGGTATAATAATGACTTTTTTCACGTTTTTCATGTAGTTTGATATTACGAAATATATTCATTTTTACCAATATTTCGATACCATTTCATGTTGTATCACGATATGTGCTTTGGCCTCCAAATCTCAGATTTTCGAATAATATTGCATTTTAAGCAAGTTTTCTTGCATTATGTTTCGTACTAAAAATCATCGAATTCAGCAATATTTTGACGTTTATCATCCCCTTTTCCTTTATGTGATATAAACAAAATATCATCGAATTAGGCAATATTTTGCTGTTTTTCCACGTTTTTGTGAATTTTCAGTTTATTGCTATTAATTCATTAAATATACGATAAAAATGATGCAAACACATAATTGAAAAGACATTAATCTTAAACACCTCATTTTCAATCAATTATTTGTTTCTCGTTAAAATACTGAGTAAGATATTGGAAAGGGGGGAAGTTCTGTTTTTATTGCAGATATCGACGTTTCAGCCGGATTAGAGCGGTTTTACGTGTACATCTTCCATCGGTTATGTAAACTGAAAATCAGGAACATTTTAGTTAATTCTAATGAAAACACCTTGATTTTTATCATTTGTATTTGAAACAACATTGTCATATGTCTTTTCTTGGATCTAAATAATACGAAACCTCGCTCTATGATTTGAAGTTAAAATCCTCAAATATGGTAATATAGTGACTTTTTCACGTTATTCATGTAGTGTGATTTTACGTATATATATTCGTTTTACCAATATTTCGATACTACTTCATGTTTTCCCACGATATGTTATTTAGCCTTCAAATCTCAGAATTTCGCAAATTTTGCATCTCTAAACAAGTTTTCTTACATTTTGTTTTGTACTAAAAATCATCGAATTTAGCAATATTTTGACCTTTATCATCCCCTTTTCCTTATGTGATTTAAACAAAATATCATCGAATTAGGCCATTTTTCCACGTTTTTGTGAATTTTCAGTTTATTGTTATTATTTCATTAAATATACGATAAAAATTATGCAAACACATAATTGATCAGAAAATAACCTTAAATACTTCATTTTCAAGCATCTATTTGTTTCTCGTTAAAATACTGAGTAAGATATTGAAAAGAGGAGAAGTTCTGTTTTTATTGCATATATCGACGTTTCAGCCGGATTAGAACGGTTTTACGTGTACATCTTCCATCGGTAACATAAATGGAAAATCAGGAACATTTTAGTTAATTTTAATGAAAACACATTGATTTTTATCATTTGTATTGGAAGCAACATCTTTATACGTTTTTTTCTAGGGTCTAAAAAATACGAAACGTCGTTCTATGATTCGAAGTTAAAATCCTCAAATTTGGTATAATAATGACTTTTTTCACGTTTTTCATGTAGTTTGATATTACGAAATATATTCATTTTTACCAATATTTCGATACCATTTCATGTAGTATCACGATATGTGCTTTGGCCTCCAAATCTCAGATTTTCGTATAATATTGCATTTTAAGCAAGTTTTCTTGCATTATGTTTCGTACTAAAAATCATCGAATTCAGCAATATTTTGACGTTTATCATCCCCTTTTCCTTTATGTGATATAAACAAAATATCATCGAATTAGGCAATATTTTGCTGTTTTTCCACGTTTTTGTGAATTTTCAGTTTATTGCTATTAATTCATTAAATATACGATAAAAATGATGCAAACACATAATTGATTAGACATTAATCTTAAACATCTCATTTTCAATCAATTATTTGTTTCTCGTTAAAATACTGAGTAAGATATTGGAAAGGGGGGAAGTTCTGTTTTTATTGCAGATATCGACGTTTCAGCCGGATTAGAGCGGTTTTACGTGTACATCTTCCATCGGTTATGTAAACAGAAAATCAGGAACATTTTAGTTAATTCTAATGAAAACACATTGATTTTTTTCATTTGTATTTGAAACAACATTGTCATATGTCTTTTCTTGGATCTAAATAATACGAAACCTCGCTCTATGATTTGAAGTTAAAATCCTCAAATATGGTAATATAGTGACTTTTTCACGTTATTCATGTAGTGTGATTTTACGTATATATATTCGTTTTACCAATATTTCGATACTACTTCATGTTTTCCCACGATATGTTATTTAGCCTTCAAATCTCAGAATTTCGCAAATTTTGCATTTCTAGGCAAGTTTTCTTACATTTTGTTTTGTACTAAAAATCATCGAATTTAGCAATATTTTGACCTTTATCATCCCCTTTTCCTTATGTGATTTAAACAAAATATCATCGAATTAGGCCGTTTTTCCACGTTTTTGTGAATTTTCAGTTTATTGTTATTATTTCATTAAATATACGATAAAAATTATGCAAACACATAATTGATCAGAAAATAACCATAAATATTTCATTTTCAACCATCTATTTGTTTCTCGTTAAAATGCTGAATAAGATATTGAAAGAGGAGAAGTTCTGTTTTATTGCATATATCGACGTTTCAGCCGGATTAGAACGGTTTTACGTGTACATCTTCCATTGGTAATATAAATGGAAAATCAGGAACATTTTAGTTAATTTTAATGAAAACACATTGATTTTTATCATTTGTATTGGAAGCAACATCTTTATACGTTTTTTCTAGGGCCTAAAAAATACGAAACGTCGTTCCATGATTCGAAGTTAAAACCCTCAAATTTGGTATAATAATGATTTTTTTCACGTTTTTCATGTAGTTTGATATTACGAAATATATTCATTTTTACCAATATTTCGATACCATTTCATGTTGTATCACGATATGTGCTTTGGCCTCCAAATCTCAGATTTTCGTATAATATTGCATTTTAAGCAAGTTTTCTTGCATTATGTTTCGTACTAAAAATCATCGAATTCAGCAATATTTTGACGTTTATCATCCCCTTTTCCTTTATGTGATATAAACAAAATATCATCGAATTAGGCAATATTTTGCTGTTTTTCCACGTTTTTGTGAATTTTCAGTTTATTGCTATTAATTCATTAAATATACGATAAAAATGATGCAAACACATAATTGAAAGACATTAATCTTAAACACCTCATTTTCAATCAATTATTTGTTTCTCGTTAAAATACTGAGTAAGATATTGGAAAGGGGGGAAGTTCTGTTCTTATTGCAGATATCGACGTTTCAGCCGGATTAGAGCGGTTTTACGTGTACATCTTCCATCGGTTATGTAAACTGAAAATCAGGAACATTTTAGTTAATTCTAATGAAAACACATTGATTTTTATCATTTGTATTTGAAACAACATTGTCATATGTCTTTTCTTGGATCTAAATAATACGAAACCTCGCTCTATGATTTGAAGTTAAAATCCTCAAATATGGTAATATAGTGACTTTTTCACGTTATTCATGTAGTGTGATTTTACGTATATATATTCGTTTTACCAATATTTCGATACTACTTCATGTTTTCCCACGATATGTTATTTAGCCTTCAAATCTCAGAATTTCGCAAATTTTGCATTCTAAGCAAGTTTTCTTACATTTTGTTTTGTACTAAAAATCATCGAATTTAGCAATATTTTGACCTTTATCATCCCCTTTTCCTTATGTGATTTAAACAAAATATCATCGAATTAGGCCATTTTTCCACGTTTTTGGGAATTTTCAGTTTATTGTTATTATTTCATTAAATATACGATAAAAATTATGCAAACACATAATTGATCAGAAAATAACCATAAATATTTCATTTTCAACCATCTATTTGTTTCTCGTTAAAATGCTGAATAAGATATTGAAAAGAGGAGAAGTTCTGTTTTTATTGCATATATCGACGTTTCAGCCGGATTAGAACGGTTTTACGTGTACATCTTCCATTGGTAATATAAATGGAAAATCAGGAACATTTTAGTTAATTTTAATGAAAACACATTGATTTTTATCATTTGTATTGGAAGCAACATCTTTATACGTTTTTTCTAGGGCCTAAAAAATACGAAACGTCGTTCCATGATTCGAAGTTAAAACCCTCAAATTTGGTATAATAATGACTTTTTTCACGTTTTTCATGTAGTTTGATATTACGAAATATATTCATTTTTACCAATATTTCGATACCATTTCATGTTGTATCACGATATGTGCTTTGGCCTCCAAATCTCAGATTTTTCGAATAATATTGCATTTTAAGCAAGTTTTCTTGCATTATGTTTCGTACTAAAAATCATCGAATTCAGCAATATTTTGACGTTTATCATCCCCTTTTCCTTTATGTGATATAAACAAAATATCATCGAATTAGGCAATATTTTGCTGTTTTTCCACGTTTTTGTGAATTTTCAGTTTATTGCTATTAATTCATTAAATATACGATAAAAATGATGCAAACACATAATTGAAAAGACATTAATCTTAAACACCTCATTTTCAATCAATTATTTGTTTCTCGTTAAAATACTGAGTAAGATATTGGAAAGGGGGGAAGTTCTGTTTTTATTGCAGATATCGACGTTTCAGCCGGATTAGAGCGGTTTTACGTGTACATCTTCCATCGGTTATGTAAACTGAAAATCAGGAACATTTTAGTTAATTCTAATGAAAACACCTTGATTTTTATCATTTGTATTTGAAACAACATTGTCATATGTCTTTTCTTGGATCTAAATAATACGAAACCTCGCTCTATGATTTGAAGTTAAAATCCTCAAATATGGTAATATAGTGACTTTTTCACGTTATTCATGTAGTGTGATTTTACGTATATATATTCGTTTTACCAATATTTCGATACTACTTCATGTTTTCCCACGATATGTTATTTAGCCTTCAAATCTCAGAATTTCGCAAATTTTGCATCTCTAAGCAAGTTTTCTTACATTTTGTTTTGTACTAAAAATCATCGAATTTAGCAATATTTTGACCTTTATCATCCCCTTTTCCTTATGTGATTTAAACAAAATATCATCGAATTAGGCCATTTTTCCACGTTTTTGGGAATTTTCAGTTTATTGTTATTATTTCATTAAATATACGATAAAAATTATGCAAACACATAATTGATCAGAAAATAACCTTAAATACTTCATTTTCAAGCATCTATTTGTTTTCTCGTTAAAATACTGAGTAAGATATTGAAAAGAGGAGAAGTTCTGTTTTTATTGCATATATCGACGTTTCAGCCGGATTAGAACGGTTTTACGTGTACATCTTCCATCGGTAACATAAATGGAAAATCAGGAACATTTTAGTTAATTTTAATGAAAACACATTGATTTTTATCATTTGTATTGGAAGCAACATCTTTATACGTTTTTTTCTAGGGTCTAAAAAATACGAAACGTCGTTCTATGATTCGAAGTTAAAATCCTCAAATTTGGTATAATAATGACTTTTTTTCACGTTTTTCATGTAGTTTGATATTACGAAATATATTCATTTTTACCAATATTTCGATACCATTTCATGTAGTATCACGATATGTGCTTTGGCCTCCAAATCTCAGATTTTCGTATTATATTGCATTTTAAGCAAGTTTTCTTGCATTATGTTTCGTACTAAAAATCATCGAATTCAGCAATATTTTGACGTTTATCATCCCCTTTTCCTTTATGTGATATAAACAAAATATCATCGAATTAGGCAATATTTTGCTGTTTTTCCACGTTTTTGTGAATTTTCAGTTTATTGCTATTAATTCATTATATATACGATAAAAATGATGCAAACACATAATTGATTAGACATTAATCTTAAACATCTCATTTTCAATCAATTATTTGTTTCTCGTTAAAATACTGAGTAAGATATTGGAAAGGGGGGAAGTTCTGTTTTTATTGCAGATATCGACGTTTCAGCCGGATTAGAGCGGTTTTTACGTGTACATCTTCCATCGGTTATGTAAACAGAAAATCAGGAACATTTTAGTTAATTCTAATGAAAACACATTGATTTTTATCATTTGTATTTGAAACAACATTGTCATATGTCTTTTCTTGGATCTAAATTATACGAAACCTCGCTCTATGATTTGAAGTTAAAATCCT